>NC_067140.1:29718646-29763201 GCF_903995435.1 Acomys russatus
GAGGAGAACCACAGCGCATGCTACACGCCTGGCTCAGTTCACTTTATCCACTGGCACACAGTTCAGGACTATATCTAGGGAATGGTGCCACCCATAGTGGGCAGGTCTTTCAACCTCAACACAATCAAGATAACCTCACCCACAGACATGCCCACATGCCCACCTTCTCTAGACAATGCCCCATTGAGATTCTCTATCCAGGTGACTATGGATTTTGTCACCTTGACAACTAAAACTAACCATCAAACAGCACAAGCCTGGCAACCTAACTCTGACTCCCCAGAACCCATGTAAAGATGTAATGAGAGAACTGATTTCACAAAGTTGACCTCTTGATTCTACACCTGTGTCCTGACACACACACACACACACACACACACACACACACACCACACGTTGACAGACATCTCTCTCTCTCAATCACACAAATAATTAGTTTGCTTTAATTCATACATATTATTAATTAAAAGGCTAGGCTCTCAGTTAAGAGCTGTCCTTGCAGAAGACCTTAGTTCAGCTCCCAGCATCTATCTCACAACCATCCATAGCTCCTGTTCTCGGGGCTCTGACACTCGTCTGACCTCCGTGGGCACCACATACACAAAGTACACATACATATGTGCATGTAAAAGATTCATAAAAAAAATCTAAACAAAAATATTTTAAAGGGCTAGTGAGATGGTTCAGCAGGTAAAAACACTTATGACCAGGCCTGGGGACCTGCGTGCTCAGAACCACAGGGGCCTGGGGACCTGCGTGCTGTGCCCTCACTGCCTTATGTGACCCCACTGGCCTACAACTCAATACGTAGACCAGGCTGCCCTGTAACTGTTAGAGATCCCCTTTTCTGCCTCTTCAGTGCTAGTATGAATGGAATGCACCACCTCCAACCCTAGCTATCATTCACTCTTTTCTTTTTGGTTTTTCGAGACAGGGTTTCTCTGTATAGCCTTGGCTGTCCTGGACTCACTTTATTTTGTTTTGTTTTTAGTTTTTTGAGACAGGGTCTCTCTGTGTAGCCTTGGCTGTCCTGGACTCACTTTGTAGACCAGGCTGGTCTTGAACCCACGTGCCTCTGCCTCCCAAGTGCTGGGATTAAAGGCATGTGCCACCATGCCCGGCTTTTTTTTTTTTTTTTTAAGATATTTATTATTATGTATACAGTGCTCTGTCTGCATCTACACCTGCAGGCCAGAAGGCATAGATTGTTGTGAGCCATCATGTGGTTGCTGGGAATTAACTCAGACCTCGGGAGGAGCAGTCAGTGCCCTTAACCTCTGAGCCATCTCTCCAGCCCCTATAATTCATTCTTTGTCCCTTCCCCTAAAGCCCTTAAATAAAGCTCACTTTAACTATACCCATTTCCAAGATGCTCCAGTCTGGGAGTGCAGGGCAACTGTTTTCTGTCATCTAATATTTAAGGGAAGCTGGGTATTGAGCCAGATAAAGGAAGGTTTGTTACAGACTGCTGAGGTCTACCTTCGCCCTGAAGTGTAATGTCACAGAAAGCATGCCTCATTTTGTCCTGTGTTTTCAGTCAACCAGAGACACAGAATAAGAAAACCCTGTTCTAATTCTCTGTTCCCTTATGTACCAAATATAAAAACCCAATACAGTCATGACAAATGCCTATAAAATCCTAATCCTAGCACTGACAGACTGACACAGGAGGATCTCAAATTGGAGGCTAAGCTAAGCTATATGAGGAGACTCAGCAGAGAGAGAAGGGAGAAGAGCTTGGGTCGAGGTAAAGAAAGCTCCAAAGCTGAAATGGTAAGGGCACGACCCCATGCCCCACTCATAGACCTTCAGTCTTCACTGAACACATTTCATATCCTCTGAAATTCACCGCCACATGTTAGAGGCAGTGGTGCCCGCTTACCTGTAAATGTTTCACATAGGAATAAATAGGAACTTGTTTCCATCTCATACCAGTGACCAGTTAACAGTAACCTTGAAGAGTCGTGGTTTTTAAATTTGTCCAAAGTTTACAAATTTATTTACACTATCCTCTACCTCTTTTCCTACAAATTGCACTGATCTGTTAAGTGCTGTGTGAGAAGAAAGCTGGGAAAATCCCTCTCCCCAACACAATGTGCAGTTTGTGGGGGTCAAAAGAGGGAGGAGGTGACCAGAAAAGGAATTTTAAACATGCCAAACTGGATGCCAGTCAGTTGTCAGCAAGAAGTGTGCTCAGTACACAAAAAACATTTAGTCCTTATAAACTTGCATGATCTGCTTGGACAGATGTAAAAGAAAAGAGAGACAAATAGCGATGGGTTGCAGAGAGAGAACACAGGTGAAGACTGAACAATCCAGAAAATGAGAAGAAGCCAAAGGATTACAGCAGATTGTTGAGTTAGTTTGAGGCCAAGCAGAACAATTCTGGGCAGAGAGAGAGAAGCCAGAAAAAATAAATCAGCTGGGAGAAGAGTTTGAGCCAGAACAGCTGAGTTGAGTTGAACCAGCCAGCCCAGAGCTCAGAACAAATAAAGATAAGCTTTTTTGGGGGGACAGAGGGGGAAGGGTTTTCTTTGTTTTGTTTTTGTTTTTGAGACAGGGTCTCTCTGTGTAGCCTTGACTGCCCTGGACTCACTTTGTAGACCAGGCTGGCTACACTCACAGAGATCCACCTGCCTCTGCCTCCCAAGTGCTGGGATTAAAGGCGTGGGCCACCACCACCCAGCTCGGGGAAAGGGTTTTCAGACAGGGTCTCTCTGTGTAGCCTTCGCTGTCCTAGACTCACTTTGTAGACCAGGCTGGCCTCAAACTCACAGCAATCTGCCTGCCTCTGCCTCCAGAGTCCCGAGATTAAAGGCATGCGCCACCATGCCCATTTAGGATAAGCTTATTTCTAAGCAGTAAATCTCAGAGGCTCAAAACATTCTAATTCTAGGCCTAGATTAGATTGTACAGGGCCTAGAAGCTTCTGGGATTACTTTTAGGTTAGCAGGAGGAGGCAGTAAGCCTCCCAGACAACAATAGAGCCAGAGGAATAAAAATTAACTTTTATAGGGCCTGGCATGGAGGAATCTCAGGAGGCACAGACCGGCGGATCTCTATGAGTTTCAGGCCAGCCTGGTCTGCAAAGTGAATCCAGGACAGCCAAGCCTACACAGAGAAACCCTGTCTCAGAAAACAAAGATTGGAAACAAAAGCTGGGCATAATGGCATAGCACATGCCTTTAATACTAGCCTGGGGAAGTGAATGCAAGACTGGCCTGGTCTCTATAGTGAGTTCCAGGACATCCAGAGCTATATAATAAGACTCTGTCTCAAACACACACAAGTTGAGAGACAGAACAGCAACTCAAGAGATCATGTGACATTCCTACGCCCATCCACCATCATTGTAATCTCAAAGGTGCATCAGACATTGAGCCTCTTGACAGAAGTTAAGAGCACTGACTGCTTTTCCAGAGGTCCTGAGTTCAATTCCCAGCAACCACATGGTGGCTCACAACCATCTATAATGAGATCTGATGCCCTCTTCTGGCCTGTAGGGTGTACATGCAGAGAGAGCTCTGTATACATAACAATAACAAATATTTAAAAAAAAAACCAAACATTGAGCCTCTTGGGAGCATGAGTGTACCATTTTGATGACATGATGAAGGATGGTGGATGTGAGTAATACCTAAAATCTTGATTATCATCTGGAATCAACTAAACTCAAGCAGATGGGCATGCCTGTGAGAACTTTTTTGTTTTTTTGTTTTTCAAGACCGGGTTCTTCTCTGTTTAGCCTTGGCTGTCCTGGCCCAGGCTGGCCTTGAATTCAGACATCCACCTGCCTCTGTCTCCTGAGTGCTGGGATTGCTGTTGCCGCTACCGCTGTCACATGGTTTCACACCCAGCTTTCAGTTTTTGTTTTTCGAGCCAGACAGGGTTTTCTCTGTGTAGCCTTGGCCGTACTGGACTCAATTATGAACCAGGCTGACCTCGAACTCACAAAGATCCCCTGCCTCTGCCTTCCGAGTGCTCGGCTTACAGGTGTGCACCACCACACCCAGCTCCATGTCCAGCTTTTGCATGGTAGGCTCTAGATATCCAGACTCAAAAGCCATCTGGACTGCACTGCAAGTGCTTTACCTCCTCAGCCATCTCAGCCCCACTGCTGCGAATCCTAGATGTGTAACTTGGGACAAGTTACTTCTCCAAATCTATTTTTTCACCTCCCTCCCTCCTATGAGAAGCCACAGCTATCTTTTGTGAGAATTAAATGAAATAATGCATCAAGGTTAGACTATGAAACATTTTAAATGCTCACAAAGTCAACTGCTGCCTCCCGTCTCAGCTGGCCTGTGCTGGAGACTGGAGTGTTGGCAGTCCTGTCTTCCAGCAGCATTACTGCCTCTTCTGGAGCCCAGTCCAGAGAGGTGTCCATCAACAGCACTGGGCACACTGAGGCTTACCGCAGTCACTTTTATTGAGCACAGAAACAAACCACAAAAATATTTTGACTGGTTTCTGTGATTTTACAATGATCCCATATTGTGGTTACCCGCCCCCCCCCCACACACACACAAAATCCATCTAGCCAAATCGATCAATGACTTTCTGTATCCATTTTTTCAGGCGGAACACGTGTGTGTAGAAGCCATATTTTCCATACCGATCACAGCCTTCACCCCATGAGGCAATGCCCATTTGATACCAGCGGTTATTATTAAAGTTCTGAGGAAGAAAAGTGGGGTTTCCAATAGTGAGGTCCAAGCAGCTGTTTGTGGCCCCCAACCTTCCCTTGCCCCTGGCCTTTAGAGAAGCTTACTTTCATGACAAAAGGTCCCCCACTGTCACCTTCACAAGCATCTCCTCTATTGGTGTCATTCACCTTGAAACCTTGAGGAAAAAACAGCAGAGTTCAGGAGTCACATCCTTAGGGCACACCCACGGGGACCCCATCTGGTCATCTTGACCTCATTGCCTCACCTCATGTACCTGATCCCTTAGCAGACTTGTTGACTTTACCTGACAAGGTGCTTCCGCTCCAGCCACTTCTCACCATTCCACTCTGGCCAAGTCACAGCCCTAGCCTGTACCCTAAACCACACCTTCAAACAAGACTACAGGAACACCCAAACCTCAATTTAGTCTACTAAATTTCATATGTAATCTAAAATACACACAGGGTGAGGGTGGACACATCCTTCAATAGATGCAAGGAGGCTCAGTAGACTCAGACACATGAAACTAACCAGACGCACAGAAGGACACCATAAAAAAATAGAAGACCTTAGTAAGACACCTATCTCAGTCAAGGACAAAACTATCTGAAATACCCTCAAACAAGCCTATGCATATGGAAAAAAGCTTGACTCACAAACCTAAAAGTTAAAAGCAAATTTTTAAAAGTCAGATGGCTTATAAAAATCAACAGTTAAAAAGTTGGAGAGAGGCCGGGTGTGGTGGCGCATGACTTTAATCCCAGTACTCAGAAGGCAGAGGCAGGTAAGTCGCTGTTAGTTCCAGGCCAGCCTGGTCCATAAGTAAGTCCAGGACAGCAAAGGCTACACAGAGAAACCCTATCTGGAAAAACCAATAAATAAATAAATTACTAATAATATAAATAAAAAGTTGGAGACAGGAGGATTCTTTTAAAATTATCCTCAGTTGCATGCTGAGTTTGAGGCTTGCCTGGGATACATGAAACTTCCTCAAAAGACCAAATATAAATTAACAAACCAGGCGGGTGGTGGTGGCACACACCTGTAGTCCCAACGCTTGGGAGGCAGAGGCAAGAGGATGTCTGTGAGTTAGAGGCTAGCCTGGTCTCTAGAAGAGTCCAAGACAATCAAGGTTACACAGAGAAATCCTATCTCGATAAAGCAAAAAACAAAAAACAAAACAAAAACAAAAAAACAAAAATAAATTAACAGAACAATGGGGGAGGTGTTACAAGGAGGTTAAAATGGTTGAGTGTGGTTATGCCCACCTATAACCAGGAGGCTGAGGTGGAAGTATTACAAATTCAAGGCCAGCCTGTCCTAAACAGTGTGGCAGAGTGCTTGGCTAGCATGTATGAAGCCATTTGGATCTCCAGTACCCCATAAACTGAATAAACTGTGCATGATGGTACACTGTGATCCCAGCACTGGGTGGGTAGGGTTGGGAGACCCAGAAGCATCAGCAGTTGAAGGTTATCAACCACATAGTGAACTCCAGGCTAGCCTGGGTTACATGCGACCCTGTCTCAAGGAGGGAAAAAAGCTACTTAGTGGAGGAAAGGGAAGGAAGGAAGGAAGGAATTGGCATCTTGAAAAAGTATAGTCTCATTAGGGAGTCGGGACTGGCATGTGCCTGTAATCTCAAAATTTAGGAGGCAGAGGCAGGCAGATCACTGTGAGTTTGAAGCCAGCCTGGTCTGCAAAGTGAGTCCAGGACAGCCATGGCTACTCAGAGAAACCCTATCTCTAGAAAAACCAAAATAAGAAAAAGAAAAACTTTAAGCCCAAATGTAATGCAAACTCTCCTAAATACATAAAATTTCTTAAAGCAATGATAACACAGGGAAAATGATAGCCTGGCAAATAAAACACAATAATTATAAAATAATGAGTTAGTGAAAACAAACTCCAGCCAGGTGACCCACATGTTTAATCCCAACACTCAGGAGGCAGAGGCAGGTGGATCACTGAGTTCAAGGCCAGTCTGGTCTACAAAGGGAGTCCAGGACAGCCAAGGCTACACAGACAAACCCTGTCTCAAAAAACAAACAAAAAAGGAAAAAAGAAAGAAAGAGGATAGAAAAAAAGAAGACACTAAATCCAAAATCTTAAATAGTGGGTCAGCCTAAGCTACACTAAAACATACATATCCCCTCCCTTTCTCTTTTTTTTCCCCTCTTTCTCCTTTGCACACACACACAAATATAAAAGATAAAGGTAAAAATTAATGTTACAGGACAGAAAAATAATATTTAACAAGTCAAATTCTTGGCCTTTGTGTGTGTGTGTGTGTGTGTGTGTGTGTGTGTGTGTGTGTGTTGTGTGTTGTGTGCAACCGGAAAACTACTTCTTAACTCTAAAAGAGTATGAGATGAAACACAAATAATATAAAGTGTCACAGAACACGCAGATCACAGACTATATCCCAGCATTCTAGGAAAACACCAAAGTAGACCTGAGGAGATGGGAAAACTTCTCACAACACTAAAGTGAATATTTTGGTTCTTGGTTTGAATGGGATTATAGTCAACATCAATGTTTTATGGACAAAATACAATCCCAACAAACATACCAATACGTTCTTATTTGTTTGCTTGAATTTTCTTTGAGACAGGGTCTCTATGTAGCTCTGGCTGTCTCTGTGTAGCTTGTCCACAGTGCTAGGACTGAAAATGTGAACCACTGCCCAACTGTTTGCTTGGGTTTTTCGTTGCTTGCTTGCTTGGTTTTTGGTTTTTCAAGACAGGGTTTCTCTGTGTAGCCCTGGCTGTCCTAGACTAGTGTTGTAGACCAGGCTGGCCTCGAACTCACACAGATTAAAGGCGTGCACAACCACTGCCCGGCTGTTTGCTTGTTTTTTTTGAAACAAGGTCTAACTGGAGCCCAAATGAGCTTTGAGCATGTTAGGATCCTCTTGGCTGAGGTTACAGCTGTACTCCACTCTACCTGGCGCTCTTCTCTTACCTCATCCCCTGTGGGATGGCTGGGTTTACTGCACTCCAGCCACACAGGCCTCACACCTACCAAGCACTCAGCCACCTCAGGACCCTTGCACCTGCATCTGTCCCCAAAACCAGGCTCACAGCCTCCCTTTCTCCCTCTATCTCTGACTCTCTCATTCCCTCCTTCCAGACTCTGTTTAACCGTCGCCTGCTTGAGAAAGCCCTTCCCCAGCCCCTCTGGCCACTGTATTTCGTTGACCTATCCCTTCCAGTCTCCCTTACTCTGCAATCAAGAACTGGTGCTCGCCGGGCTTGGTGGCACACACACCTTTAATCTCAGCACTTGGGAGGCAGAGGCAGTCAGATCTCTGTGTGTTCAAGGCCAGCCTGGTCTCCAAAGTGAGTTCAAGACCATCAGAGCTCTGTGTAATAGCGAAACCCTGTCTCAAAAAACCAAAAAGAAAAAAGAATGAATGAATGAATGAATGAATTGGTCTCTACATGTCTGTTGGCATGCCCTTTCTAGAAAGGCAGCTTCCTCAGGACAACCTGTTTGGGTCCCTGTGGTGTACCCTCAAACGCTGTCTTGGACAAGACAGAGTAGGCACTCAAGAAATATGTGCTGAGTGACTAAATGAATGCCCTTTCCCTACCCAGGACCAGAAATTAATGGCCACAGGCCACACACGTGTACACACACACACACACACACTCTCTATCTCTATCTCTCTCTTTCTCTCTGTCTGTCTCACCTCAGGCCTCTTTCTAGACAGGGCTTCTCTGTGTAGTCTTGGCTGTCCTGGACTTGCTTTGTAGACAAAGCTGGTCTCGAACTTGCAGAGATCCTCCCGCCTCTGCTCCCAAGTGCTGGTATTAAAGGCATGCGCCACCACTCCCAGCTTGCAGAAACTTTTCCTTTCACCCCCAAAAGCTTCAGCCATTTGCCTGGAGTCACCTGCCTTGTAAGTGCCCAGGTGTGCCTTGCTCAGACCACATCCCAGGCCTGGCAAGCGCCCCTCCCCCCACCCCCAGCTGTTCCCATGGCCCAAGACACAAAGCCTTACCAGCACAGAACATGTTGTCAGAAATGCGTATCTGGGTAGAGGCTTTGCACACAGGCCACTCTACAATGGGCAGGTTTACCGCCTGCAGGACGCTGGGCTGTATCTCGCTGATGCTGGTTGTCCACGGCTCCCGGAGGTTGCCCCAGCCTGTCACCCGCCCTTTATGCCCAGCCTGGAGCAAGCTTTAGGGAAAGAGAGGGACCTGGTGAGAATTGTCCCCGACAGCACCTAGGAGCCCAAGATTTAACAAAGTGTCACAGAAAAGGACTCTTGCATTCACACCGTGGAAGCAGGTACGTGCCAGGCCCCAGGGTCCAGAGCCAAATCACAGCTGTGGCCCTGGTGCTGACCTGGATGCTGTCTGCTTATCCGGCAGGCACACAGGGTGAATGTAGTCACTGAAGGTCACAGGCTTCTTGAGCTTTAGCAGAGCGATGTCTCGGTCCAGGTTCTCCCGCCAGTTGTATCTGGGGTGGATGAAGATCTTTTCCAGCATGGAGATCTTTTCGATGTTGGCCTCATACCTGTGCAGACCCCAAAAGAGAAAGCAAGAGCTTAACATCCACCCAGGAGAACACTCAGCTCACAGAGCAAGGTCACAGTCTGCCCCCACAGTCTGGGAGGCAGGATGACCTCTGAACCGCCACACTCTGGCAGCTTGCTCCCAGTCCCACAGCCACCTAGGGCTTCTGAGTCACATCGGCTAGCGACACAGTTGGGCACAGAGCCACTCGTTCTGTTCAAATAATCACAATTTAAAGAGACTCTCATCTGGACCTTGTTCTGGTGTCTGGAGTGGGACAGGGCATGGCCAAATGGGCTTTTCCAGTGGGGATGTCAAGAGGTCATGCCCTGTGAGAAGTACAGCCACATGCCATGTGCCCCAGAGCCACCAGAGCCCCTAATGGGTACTCAGAACCCAGCCAGTGACCATGAGCCACTAGCTCATACCTGGTTCGGGAATGCTTGCCAATGCGCACCAGGAGGTCATTCTCAGTAAAGTTCTTGTCCCAGGGTGGGTACAGAATGCAGTGGGCAGCAGTGAGAACCCATCGGTCACTGATAAGGCTGGCCCCACACAACAGCTCTTGGGGAGTCTTCCGGAAAAGCATCACCTGCCTAATAGAGGAAATAGAGTGCGTTAATATCTGGGCCCTGAGCTGGGCCTGGTGGCGCATGCCTTTAATCCCAGCACTCGGGAGGCAGAGGCAGACGGATCTCTGTGAGTTCGAGGCCAGCCTGGGCTACAAAACGAGTCAGGACAGCCAAGGCTACACAGAGAGACGTTGCCTTGGAAAAACAAAACAAAACAAAACAACAACAAAGGACTGGGCCCTGGTATGACTGTGGTGGTGCACACCTTTAATCCCAGCTTGGGAGGCAGAGGCAGGCAGATCGCTGTGAGTTCGAGGTCAGCATAGTCTACATAGCAAGCCCAGGACAGTCAAGGCTACACAGAGAAACTCTGTCTCAAAAAACTAAAAAAACTAAAAAAAAGAAGAAAGAAAGAAAGAAAGAAAAAAAAAAAAAAAAGAAAGAAAGAAAAAGAGCAGGAGGAGGGGAGTCCTGGTTGATCAGGAGCCCTGGAAGTTGGAGGTGAAAGCCTAGGTTAACAGAGTAGTGGGCTAGAGCTGGTTGCAGTAGCACACCGGGAGGCAGAGGCCAGAGGCAGGCCGATCGCTGTGAGTTCAAGGCCAGCCTGGTCTACTACCAGTCCAGGGCAGCCAAGGCTACACAGAGAAACCCTGTCTCAAAAAACAAAGAAAACAACAACAAAACAAAGAGTACTGGGATAGGATGGAGGCGATAGACAGACGGACAGACAGACAGACAGACAGACAGACAGACAGACAGACAGATAGGTGAGGGACAGGGCTGCCCTGGGGGATCAGAGCTCTTCCAATGTACCCTTTACATAGTTTAGCACAGCTGTGGCGTAGGAAGAATTAGATACAAGTCTTGACTGTGCAATGTGCCTGGGCCTCAGCTCCACCACCAACTGGGGGACGTGGTAAAGCCAATGGGCTGAGGGTGCTCCAGAAATAATTAGAGGACGCTAGTGTCATCTGTGGCTTGTGAGTGCCAGGTCCTGCAGCGCCTGTGGGTGGGACAGGCCTTCCATGGGCCTGCAGATCAGTCCAGGACGCACCAGGGGGCGCTACCCTTCTCAGCGTCCCAACCATCCACGATGCACTCCTCTATGTAAGACTCAAGAAGCTTCTTTTCCGTTTTGTCTTCCAGCGACTTCTTCTCGAACAAAGGCCGCAGGCCACAGTCTGCAAAGCAAGGCCGACGGTGAGGGGCCCATCCTGGCTTTCAGCCCTGTGCCCCATGGACACGCGGGTGCCTCACCTGCTTCCCCCAAACCGAAGGTCTTCTCATCGAAGAAGGTGTGGTACTCTGCGTCGGTGGTGCGCCCTCTGATGGATTCCCCAGCCTGGCTCTCCGGGCTCTCCGGGCTCTCCGGGCTCTCCTCTCCCAGCGCCTCGTCTGTAGAGAGCCGGCAGTGGCTGGGACCAGAGACCTTCTCAAGACCCCGCGGGCCTCGGAGGGCGTTTGACTCGGAGGTTGAGAGCCTAGGCACACCTCAGTGACCAGCCAACACCTCTCAGGGCCTCCGTTACTCAGCTATGAAACGAGAATAGGACCTACCCCTAGCTAGGTTTCTGTAAGGCTGTAAGGAACCCACTTGTCCTTGGCCCCTGGCCCTCCCAGCCTCTCCTGCTCACCACAGTAGCTGAGGCTGCAGTACTCAAAGTCGCCAGGTTGTCCCGCCACGTAGCACCACACGCCCTCCTCATCCCCATCTGGGTTGCGGCAGAAGTTTTCCACGAGTTTCACCTCTGGATCCAAGTCCTGGAACTTGCTCAGGGCCCTGGCTGACGTGCTGTTCCAGGCCAGGCAGGGGGACCCAAGTGTTGTCACAGCCAAGTTCCCCTGGTACAGCCGGCCACGCTCAGAGATGCACTGCTCCGGTGGAGGTGCCTGGGTGCCCCTGGTACCTCCAGAGCGAGGAATCATCTCCACAGTGGTACGGCCATCTTGGCCTGGTGGGGAGGGGTACAGAAAGCGAAGCTGGGATAGCAGGCCGACCCAAGGACGACTTGAATCCCAAGTCCTGGTGGATTTCACCTGTGTGACTTCAGGCAGCTTAAACACCCCCAGCCTCAGCAAGCTCCTTTCAAACTGTCCGCACCTGCCTGTCTTCCCCGATAGTTGAGAAGAGAAAGTAAAAGCACACACACAGCACAGGTGTTTGGTGCATAAGTCACATAGGGAAAGCAGGCAGAGCCTCCAGGGGTCCTAGGATATCTGCAATCTATTGGTAGTGACTGCCTGGAGTCAATTTGTATAAAACTTTGTGTGTGTGTGTGTGTGTGTGTGTGTGTGTGTGCGTGTGTGTGTGTGTTGTTTTTTCGAGACAGGGTTTCCCTGTGTGGCCTTGGCTATCCTGGAACTAAGTCTGTAGACCAGGCTAGCCTCGAACTCAGAGATCTGCCTGCCTCTGCCTCCTGAGTGCTGTACTCACAGGTATGCACCACACCTGGCTTGGGTTTCACGTTTTAATTGGACAGAACAGAAGGCCTGGTGGATCTACTAGGGATGTGTGTGGACAGGTCAATTTCAGCAAGTCTGCAATGTATTTGCCACAAATGCGGATAGACGGTACAGTCTAGGTAGCTGTTTTTCTAAGATGATTGATTGGTGATTTGCTTTAAGCCTGTCTGGGGTGGAGCATAGCTGCAAAGAACAGGGCACTAACCCAGCAGCTAGGGAAGGGGCATTCGCTATCATTTAGTTACAGCCCTCAGCCCTCGTTTTTCTTTTTATTTTGAGACAGGGTCTCACTAAGTTGTCTAGGCTGGCCTCGAACTTTAAAACAAGGATTTATTTTGTTTTTTGTTTTTTATTCCTCTGTCTCTGTCCTGTGTGTGTGTGTGTGTGTGTGTGTGTGTGTGTGTGTGTGTGTGTGTGTGTGTGTGTGTGTTTGCCAAAGAGAGTGTTGGATCCCCGGAAGCTGGGAGCCACATGGGTGCTGGGAACTGAGCTCTGGTCCCCTGCAGGAGAAGCAAACACTCTTAACTGTTGATGTCTCCGAGCTAGGCCTTGAAGGGCTTGAACTTTTTCTCCATCTGTCCTCCTACCATCTCCAGCAGCTATAGTTATGCTCATAGGTCTGCTCTGCCAAACTTTTTTTTTTTTTTTTCTGGGGAGGGTGTTGAACCTAGGGCCTTGTGCATCCTAGCCCAACTCTCTGCCACTAACCCACACCCCTAGCCCGTGATATGAAGTCATCGCTCTGACTTCATCCTTTTACTCTGGTTTTATAGCAGACTGTATCTCACTTCTTGACTGACTTTGGCCTTGGTCATGTGGCTTGTTCTGCCAATGGAGCCCAGGAAGGACTGCCCAGCACTCTGCATGTAGGCCTTCAAGCATTGCTTCTGCTCATTGCTCTGCAGCTCTCCTGTCCTCATGGATGGAAGAACTTCCTTAAGGAATCAGGTTCCACCAGACCCATCATTCATAATATACCTATCCAGGCAGGCCCAGCATTTAGGGGTGGAACACTGTCTCCCCACCCCAGACTCAGACAACGCTGAGTAGGGCTGAGAGCATCCTAGCCCTGCCCCAGTGGGGTAAGAAAGAAATGCTTGCTGTGGCATGCCCCTCAGATATGGGTGTTTGCTCTGCAGCATTATTGTGACTAGAGCCCTGGCAACTAAATACAACAATCACCCAGGGCAGAGCCTTATATGCTTCCTCTGTGGTGTTTGGAAAAGGCATGTGACTAAAGTGATCTGGAAGGACTTCCTGGAGGAAAGCACCTTAACAGGACACAAAAAGTTGCTTGAAAGGAGCCACAGCCAAAGCATGAGGAGCCAAGGCTGGGAGGAAGCAAAGAAGGAGACAGGCAGCCTGCCCCGGTCTCCCAAGTGGCCTGGCCAAAGGGCCCTTTCTGTTTGTAACTTCTCCCCCTTGCTCTGAAGGTGGCCACCATTGTGATGGCCATTTAGGGTCGTCAGGCCTTATGAAGAGCCCTGGGCCTTGGCCTTCTTAGCCCCAGCTCACCACAGACAGGGACACTGCATTCTTGTCTGCGCACAGTGGGGTCTGTGGTGTAGCACCAGGGTCCCTTGGTGCTGTCATCTGGATTCCGGCAGAAGTTCTCCTGCAGGTTAGCCCCGGGATCAGTGGTGATGTTGATCCTGGAACAGAAGGGTGCTCAGGGGACCTGTGACTCCCAGAGTGTGCCTTTGCTTCCCCTCCTGCACGCTGGGAGACAGGCCTGCTTGCCACTCACTCAGGCTTGTGTGGGTAGGGGCTCCGCCACAGCTGGCACTCGATACCGGTATAAGTGACATTCACAGTCCCATGGTAGTTCTTACCCCGATCCATAGCACAGCGACCTACAGAGACACACACCCAAGTCTGCATCAGACCCTGAGGACTTTCTCCAATTTCCTATTAACATTTTGTCTGCCCACCCACCCCAGGCTCTCTATGGTCCACCATCCATAACCGGGAACGCCTTTCACTCCTTTGCAGAAGTTTTGTGCACTCCACAACAGCCATGTGACAACCAGATGGCAGGCACAGTTCTAATCCAGCCCTGGCCGTTGTTATTTTAGGGCCTTTGCACGGTTTCCATGCTTGGCTTCTCTCAGGTTTGCTCATCTGCTCGTCCCACGAGGCCAGGTAAACAGCACTTCTGGGAAGCCATCTCTGATTCTGCCCACAGCCAACTGCCCTTTCTGCTCTCTTCTGGCATTTCCAGGAATACCTTTAATATGTGGTATTTCTGTTATCCTGAGATTGTGAGTTCCTTAAAACCCACACCTTTGTTTGTTTGTTTGTTTGTTTTTCAAGACAGGGTTTTTCTGTGTCGCCTTGACTGTCCTAGACTTGTTTTGTAGACCAGGCTGGCCTCAAACTCACAGTGATCCTCCTGCCTCTGCCTCCGGAGTGCTGGGATTAAAGGCATGTCCTACCACACCCAGCTCCCACAACTATTTTGTGCCTTTAAAATTCCCAGCACCTGTTTGGTGGCACTTCTCTATAACCCTCTGTCCCTCAGGGAACAGAAGTGACAGATGGAGGATTCAAGGCCACTCTATCTGCATTTAGACCCTGACTACAAAGAGAGATTCCCCCGCACCTGGCGCCAACACAATGCCTGGCACACACCAAAGGCTTAGTACAATATCATTTGAGTAAGTAATGAAATCCTAGCACTGGAGAGGCAGAGGCAGGTGGATCTCTGAGAGTTTGAGGCCAGCCTGGTCTACAAAAGGAGTCCAAGACAGCCAGGGCTACACAGAGAAACCTTGTTTCAAAAACTAAAAGAAAAAGAAAGAAAGAAAAAGAAGAAAGGGGGCTGGAGAGATGGCTCAGCAGTTAAGAGCACTGTCTGCTCTTCCAGAGGTCACAACTATCTGTAATGAGATCTTATTCTTTCTTCTGGCAGGCATGAAAACAGAGCACTCCTATACATAAAACAAATAAATAAATCTTAAAAAATAAAATAAAAAGAGCCAGCGTGGTAGCACACACGTTTAATCCCAGCACTCGAGAGGCAGAGGTAGGTGGATCCCTGTGAGTTCGAGGCCAGCCTGGTCTACAAAGCAAGTCCAGGACAGCCAAGGCTATACAGAGAGACCCTGTCTTGAAAAACCAAAATAAACAAGCAAACAAACAAATAAATAAAAAGAAAGAAAGTACAAAGGCTGGAGAGATGTCTCATCAGTTAAGAGACTGGCTGCTCTTCCAGAGAACCAGAGTTTGATTCCTAGCACCTACATGGCAGCCAGTAGGGGTCAGTTTCAGAGGATCGAATACCTTCTTCTGGCCTCTGCAAGTTTCAGACACATAATAGTATCCAGATGTGCATGCAGGCAAACACCCATACATATAAAATAAAAAGACAAGTCTAGAAGTGGTGACACACACCTTTAATCCCAGCATTCAGGAGGCAGAGGCAGGTAGAGCTCTGTGAATTCCAGGCCAGCTTGGTCTACAAAGAGAGTTCCAGAATACCCAGGGTTACTACACACAGAAACCCTATCTCAAAAACCAAGAAGAAAAAAGAAAAAGAAAAAAAAAAAAACTAGTCTTTAAAAACAGAATTCTCAACAGAGGAGTATCAAATGGCTGAGAAACACTTAAAGAAATGCTCAACCTCCTTAGTCATCAGGGAAATGCAAATCAAAACAACTCTGAGATTCCATCTTACACCCATCAGAATGGCTAAGATAAAAAATTCAAGTGACACCACATGCTGGCGAGGATGTGGGGAGAGAGGAACACTCCTTCATTGCTGGTGGGAATGCAAACTAGTACAGCCACTTTGGAAATCTCTCTGGTGCTATCTCAGAAAAATGGGAATAGGGCTTCCTCAAGACCCAGATATTCCACTCCTTGGAATATACCCAGAAGATGCTCCAGCACACAACAAGAAAATTTGCTCAACCATGTTCATAGCAGCCTTATTCATAATAGCCAGAACATGGAAACAGCCTAAGTGTCCCTCAGTAGAAGAGTGGATAAAGAAACTGTGGTACATATACACTATGAAATACTACTCAGCTATTAAAAACAAGGAATTCCCAAAATTTGTGGATAAATGGATTGAGCTAGAAATGATCATAATGAGTGAGTTAACCCAGAAGCAGAAAGAATCAAATGGTATATACTCAGTTATATCTGCATACTAGCCCAAGGGGCATGTCCCACGAAAGCCTTCACTTACCAGGAAACTGGGACAGAGGGGAGGGCATCCTATTGGGACTCTAAATGAGAGACGCATGGGAGAATAGCAAAATAAAAGGATACAGAGGGTCCTAGAAACCTACAAGTAGAACAATATGATAGACAGATTTGGGCCCAGGGGTCCCGCTCAAACTAAGGCACCAGCCAAGGACAATACAGGAGGTAAACTTTAAACCCCTACCCAGATCTAGCCAATGGTCAGAATATTCTCCACAGTTGAGTGGAGAGTGTGATATCACTTTCTCACGTACTCTGGTGCCTCACATTTGACCATGTCCCCTGGAGGGGGAGACCTGGTGGACTCAGAGGAAGGACAGCAGGTTGCCAAGAAGAGACTTGATACCCTATGAGAATATACAGGGGGAGGTAATCCCCCTCAGAAACAGTCATAGGGGAGGGGAATAATGGGAAAATGGGGGGGGGGGGAGGAATGGGAGGATACAAGGGATGGGATAACATTGAGATGTAACAAGAATAAATTAATAAAAAATAATAATAATAAAAAACAAAAAAACAACAACAAAAACCTAGTCTTTAAAAGCAAATTCACTATCTTAAAAAAATAAACAAATATTGAAAGAAGTGAAACTATGAGCTGAGCATGGTGGTGCAAGTATGTGGTTCCAGCACTCAGTTTTGGGTGGGAGCGTGGAGGATCAGGAGTTCAAAGCCAGCCTAGGCTACATGAGACCCCGGCTCAGGGAAGGAAGGAAAGAAACTCTGACATTTGAGTTCCCTGTAATAATGGAACCTATGTAAGACTAAAGATACAGAGTCCTGTGGAGGAAGCCGCTCCCTGAAGGCTCAGAAAAGTCCCTGGAGGACAGCGTTTTCACTGGAGAATCCTCCATGTGAAAATAACAAAGTAGGCAAGGACTGAGACATCGTGACATGCTTACTGACTCTGACCAGCTTGTCGGGGTTTAGAGGAGGAAGTCAAGGCCAGATGTGCAAAGTTTTCCCATCCAAGAGCCTGAGTGGGGAATCATTGGAAGTTGTGGAGAATGTAAGCAGCCATGGTGCACATGCCTGGAATCCCAGCCCCAGGGAGGCAGAAGTAGGCGGATCAGGAGCTCAGGGTCATCCCCAGCACCTAGCAAGTTCAAAACTACCCTGAGCTACAGGAGTCCCTGTCTCAAAAACAAAACAGAAAGGTTTGGAGAATGAATTGACAAGACAGAGCTCTGGCAGGGACTGGACAAAGGTCCACTCATTCCTCCATACCACCGACAGTCTGGCCAGACACAAAGCCACATGCAAAGACATCCTTGACCATGGACAAAGAGGCAACACCAGGCACCGGACATGCCCACTTGAACCATGGCTCCTGACCACGTAGTAATGCTCCTTTTCTCCCAGGCTTCCCCCCCCCACCCCCACCCACGACAAAGAGCCCACTCCCCACCTTCCAGACAGTCCATGAATGTCTCTCGGGGTGTCCTCACTGAATTACAAACTGAAAAGGAAAAAAAAAAAAAAGCAGAAATACCTTTGTTGTTGCTGTGGAGACAGGATGGGAACAGGTGATGAGGCCATGGAAGCAGGGGCAACAGACAGATGGGATGGAGGGAGGGGAGAGAGTGGGTGTGTTCTACAGGAGAGGAAATTCCTTAGTTGGAGTCCCCCAGCCTCCCTTCTGGGGGGCATGCCTTATTGGCCACTCACCTGTATACTTGGCCCAAAACACATCCTGCAAAGCAAGAGCAGGAAGTGAGGCTCTGGCAGGGTGCAGTTCTACTGTTAGTAGGCACACCCTGACCGCTTCAGTGCAGCTTTAGTCACCCAGTTTATCTTCCACAAGGAGAGCTTATGTAAAGAGAGAGTCCCTCGGCACACATGACTACATGGGGTTCCCTCCAGAAGGGAGTGGACAGGAGAAGGGGAGCTCCGCAAGAAAGGAAAGGGACCACAACAGCACCCCAGGGCCAGGGCCAGTGGGCACACCACAAGGGAACAAAGAAATGACAGAAATGTTTAAGCAATCACCAGGCAACCCAGTCAGCCCCAGTCTAGCTGGCTGTCACGAGCCTCACTGTGACAGGCCAGGCCCACAGTCCCCCAAAGTAGATTTTGGGTCCCTTCTTGCAGCACAAGGAGACAGGAGTCTGATTGGGAGTGAAAGTCTGAACGGGGGTTGGGGAGGTGGGGGACGGGAAGCAAGCATGTTGGCTGCTTGTGTCATCTGTGGATCCAGGCTTCCTCCGCTGAGCCAGCCCAGGCCAATTCCTTGCCTACCTGCCCCTCCTCCAAGCTTCCAGTGTTGCGGGGCTCACCGTGTCACTTTTAGACTCCAGGGCTTCGAAGGCCTCCTCATAATAACACGGCTCTTCCATGCACTCACGCTCCAGGTTGCCCTTTTGCATCTCCTCAAAGAAGCCACTGTTGGCTCTCCGGACTCGTTGGAGCAGTGACAGTGCTTGCTGAGGGGCCAGGAACACTGCAGTTTGGGGGAAGAGCATGGGAAGGGGAAGCCTGGCCATCTCAGCCTTTTAGGGGTAGGATAATGGTTTGCCCTACTAGCTTACAAGAAAGCAAGTAGAGGGTGAGGAAGTAGCTAGAACGCCACTGGACACAGTTTCTGAGTTGCCCACCTTTCGTTGGTTGCCCCAGCCTACCCCCCATTTCTGGAAGAGAAAAGAAGCACCCTCCTTCCTGCCCCCATATACCTGACCCTTCTAAGCTGGACTCTCTGGTTTGAGGTCCCCCTGGGGACTATCCCTGTGTTCTCCCCATCCCTCAGGCCTTTCCCACATCCTCTATCCTGCCCAGGCAGGTCTCCAAGTGCCCCTTACCATGCTGGCTGTGTCCCAGGCTAACCAGGGCAGTTAAAGCCAGAAAGCCAGGTAGGCCCAGGCCTCGGACGTGCAACATAGTGTGTCAGCTCCTGGGATCTGAGGGATTGTCCTGACTCTCTCTTGGTTAATGTTGAACCAACGTGAAGAAATCAGTGGCAAAGGAGAGAGAGGTCAGCGGGTCAGGGCCTTGGGGACAAATGGGTGGATAGTCCTACGGTCCACCCCACCACCACCACCCAAGAGGACGACAGGGTCTCCTGGAAACCAGGGAGAAAATCATTTAGAAAAGACCCTCATCCAACCCCTCTCACCATTTCTTCTTGGCTGAATGCGGATCAATGAGCCCTTCTGGAGGCTCCTTGTAATCCCCACCAACACGGATGGAGCCAAAACTCTCCGTGTCCATGCACCGCGCTTTTCTCATCTGTGCAGTGGGCAGAACCCTTTGTGTTGAGGACTCAGGGACATTATCAATGGAGAGAGCAAGGAGCACAGTGTCTACTGATCAGCACTAGACACAGGGCTAGGGGAGGGTGTGGCCAAGCAAAAGCTCCCTCACTAGCTCTTAGCCAGGGTGGCTCTGCTTTCTTCTCTGAGGGTGCTGTGGGGTTCTGTGAACAGAGGCTGCCTGGAAGGAGCAAGATGGGGGTGGGGTGGGGGGTGCGAGGGGTTGGAGGAGTGGGGAGTGGGGCCTTGTGGCCTCTAGCTGTCTTCTTCCATCTCCTGGCCCAGAACAGGCTCTGGCTGACACAGCCCCTTCCGTCCCATCCTGCCTGCATCAGGCCAGCCTCCTGAAGCTCCCAGTTCTACCCAGCAGCTCTGGGCTTGCTCCTTCTCCTCCCCCATCTACTGTGTACAAGGTAAATATTAGTCCTGGGTCTAAATAGAACAGAGGGACAAAGAGCAGGCACACCGGGGAGCAGGGGACTCTTGCTCGGCCTGGGCTGCGTCAGGGCTGGCTGTTTGGGGTCATGTGCAGCCTGGGGAGAGAAAGGGTTAGTAGAGAACTGGGGTCTGCGACCCCCACAGTCATCTTAATTCCTGAGTGGCCCACTTCCTATGTGTTACATATATGTGTATAATTATATATTGTAATATACAGTACATAGATCACACATAGTATAGCTTTCCTTTTTAAAATGTATTGTTTTTGGCCAGGCGTGTTAGCACACGCCTCAAATCCCATCACTCGGTAGGCAATGGCAGGCGGATCGCTGTGAGTTCAAGGATAACCTGGTCTACAAAGCGAGTTTAGGACAGCCAAGGCTACACAGAGAAACCCTGTCTCAAAAAAAAAAAATTTGTTTTTACCTATGTGCATGTGTATATGTCGGTGTGTGGGTATCTGTCTGAAGTGCTGGAACCTGAGCAGCCAGAGGCCAGATCTCCTGGAGCTGGAGCTATAGGCAGTTAGGAGCCACCCAGGGTGGGTGCTGAGACTCAAACTCAGGTCCTCCGTAAGAGCACTAAGTGCTCTTAACCACTGAACCATCATCTCTCCAGCCACATTTTAAAAATTAACTTTTTTTTCTTTTGTTTTTTTTCGAGACAGGGTTTCTCTGTGTAGCCCTGACTGTCCTGGACTCACTTTGTAGACCAGGCTGGCCTCAAACTCACAGCAATCCACCTGCCTCTGCCTCCAAAGTGCTGGGATTAAAGGAGTGCACCACCACACCCAGCTCTTTTTTTTTTTTCCCCCTTTTGAGACAGTGTTTGAGGCCAACCTGCTCTATATAGCCAGCTCCAGGACAGTCAGGGTTACATGGAGATACCCTGTGTCAAACAAACAAACAAAAACAAAACAAACATATGCCTCTTTAAAAATAAATTAAGCCTGTGTGTGTGTGCGTGTGCGTGCACGGGCGCGTGCACGTGTGTGTGTGCGTGTGCGTGTGTGTGTGTGTGTGTGCACGTGTGTGTGTGTGTGTGTGTGTGTGTGTGTGTGTGTGCGCGCGCGCGCGCGCATTCTCCACTGCCCACATGTCGGGGTCAGGTCTCTCCTTCCACCCTGTGAGTCTCAGGGACTGAACTCAGGAGGTCAGGGTTCACAACAGCTCCCTGCACATCATGCCCATGCCGCTTTCTCCACCAGCAGAGAACACACATAATGAGTTCATATCATATGTGCCTCTTTTGATTCTCAAGATAGAGTTTCTCTGTATAGCCTTGGCTGTGCTGGATTCACTTTGTAGACTAGGCTGGCCTCGAACTCATAGAGATCTGCAAGTCCGGGGATTATAGGCAAGTGCCACTACACCCAGCGTCACTCCAACCCCCTTTTAAAAATATGGTTTTATTTACGAGTGTTTTGCCTGCATGTGTGCCTGGCACTCAGAAGAGGGCACTGATCTCCTGGAAGTGGAGTCACACGTGGTTCTGAGCCACCATGTGGATGCTGGGAGTCTGACCCGGTCCTCTGCAAAAGCAGCAAGTGCTCTTACCACTGGGCCAGCTCTGCAGCCCTCTGCCCTGTTCTGAAGCAGGGTCTCTTAGTGCTCGCTGTTTAGTTTAGACTGGTTGGCCAGCAAGCGCCCAGGATCTACCTGTTATTTTGTAGTTTTCCTGATTTAATTATGTATGTATGTATGTGCATATGAAGTGTGTGGAAACAGATGGCACAGGCCATAGTGTGTGTGTGTGTGAAAGTCAGAGCTTAGCTACTGAGACGAAACTCTCTCCTTCTACTGTGGTTCTGGGGACCAAATTCAGGTCTCCAAGCTTGTATGGCAAGTGCTTCCACCCTCTGTGCTACCTCACTTGCTTCCATGAATTTTTTATTTATTTTAAAAGATTTTATATATATTATATATATATTTAATATACATTATATATAATATATTATATATTACACAGATATATTATATAATATATATTATATATTACATATATGTTATATTATATATAGATAGATTTAATATATTATATATACATGTATATATATATATATACATACAGTGTTGTGTCTGCATGTACACCTGCAGGCCAGAAGAGGGCACCAGATCTCATTATAGGTGGTTGGAGCCACCATGCGGTTGCTGGGAATTGAACTGAGGACCTCTGGAAGAATAGTCAGTGCCCTATAGGAAGTATTTTAATGGATGGTGTGTTTCGTTGTGGTGTTTTTTTTTTTCTTTTTTCTTTTTTGGTTTTTTTTAAAGACAGGTTTTCTCTGTGTAGCCTTGGCTGTCCTAGACTCCCTTTGTAGATCAGGCTGGCCTGGAATTCACAGAGATCGGCCTGCCTCTGCCTCCAGAGTGCTAGTGCTGGGATTACAGGCATGCTGTTGGAAGGACCCGGCTGTTTGAGGTTGCAGTCCTCCCAGTCAAGATAGTCATTCTGAGCTCACCAGTTCTCACCCGCCAGACACTCCCCTTTTCACCCAGATGTCCACCCTACCCCTCTAACTCTCTTCTGGGTCTAAACTAACGGACCCCTGATGTGCTGCCAATCCAACTGTCACCAGATTAACTTGTGAATTACCTTCTTTCTTAGACACACTGCCTGCCAGGGATCTCTGCTCCCTTGTGATTACGTCACAGGTCTAGCTCTATGAGGAAGAGGAGACTGCACAAACCAGACAGAGACAAGAGAGAAGATACCCCTCCCTGGACCTGCCATCCCCTTGGGTCTGCCTGGGCCACGACAGCTGCCATCCCCTTGGGTCTGCCTGGACCACGACAGCTGCCATCCCCTTGGGTCTGCCTGGACCACGACAGCTGCCATCCCCTTGGGTCTGCCGGGACCACGACAGCTGCCATCCCCTTGGGTCTGCCTGGACCACGACAGCTGCCATCCCCTTGGGTCTGCCTGGACCACGACAGCTGCCATCCCCTTGGGTCTGCCTGGAACACGACAGCTGCCATCCCCTTGGGTCTGCCTGGAACACGACAGCTGCCATCCCCTTGGGTCTGCCTGGAACACGACAGCTACCATCCCCTTGGGTCTGCCTGGACCACGACAGCTGCCATCCCCTTGGGTCTGCCTGGACCACGACAGCTGCCATCCCCTTGGGTCTGCCGGGACCACGACAGCTGCCATCCCCTTGGGTCTGCCTGGACCACGACAGCTGCCTTCCCCTTGGGTCTGCCTGGACCACGACAGCTGCCATCCCCTTGGGTCTGCCTGGACCACGACAGCTGCCATCCCCTTGGGTCTGCCTGGACCACGACAGCTGCCATCCCCTTGGGTCTGCCTGGACCACGACAGCTGCCATCCCCTTGGGTCTGCCTGGACCACGACAGCTGCCATTGTCCAGACACACCTGACTGGAGACTTCTGAAACAAGTTCGGCCAGGCAATGACATCCACATTTGACAGCCCTAGAATTTCTCCAGTGACAGATGAACTCTCCTGCTGGGTTATGCTCCAAAACAAAAGAACACTAAACTTAATAACTGCTGATTGCGGGGACTTACATGATATTGGGGAAGGCATGTTACTTTTATGTAAATGTATCATGTTTTTGAAACCAATATTAATGCCCTCAAAAAAGTCTGTACATACTTACTCCTGAGATTTCAACCCACTGAGCAATGATGTTGGTTCAAAACCCCCTGTTTTCCTTCCTTCTACCCCTAACTAGGCTCTAATTGTCTTGTTTTGATACTTATTATTTCTTGTCTCATACAGTTCCTCTGGAGACAGATTACCACCACTGCTAGAATCCCTATCCATCAGGCCATGGTACTTTATCAGACCCTAGATCCCTTTGAAATAGATGATAGATTTCTTTTCTTTCTTTCTTTCTTTCTTTCTTTCTTTGTTTCTTCCTTCCTCCTTCCTTTCTTTCTTTTTTTCTTTTGTTTTTTTTGAGACAGGGTCTCTCTGCTCTGGACTCGATTTGTAGACCAGGTTGGCCTTGAACCCAGCCACCAAGCCCAGCAATGGTAGAATTCTTAAAATTCATGATGACACTTCCACATTAAAAAATAAAATAGGGCTGGGCATGGTGGTGCATGCCTTTAATCCCAGCACTCAGGAGGCAGAAACAGGTGGATCTCTGTGAGTTCAAGGCCAACCTGGTCTACAAAGTGAGTCCAGGACAGCCAAGGCTACACAGAGAAACCCTGTCTTGAGGAACCAAAAACAAAACAAACAAAAACCCTCCCCCCCAAAAAAAGCAGGGTGATGAAGAGATGGCTCAGATGTTGAGAGCACTAGCGGCTCTTCCAAAAGTTCTGAGTTCAATTCTCAGCAACCACGTGGTGGCTCACAACTATCTATAATGAGATCTGGTGCCCTCCTCTGACTTACAGGTGTACATGCAGGCAAAACACGATATAAAATAAGTAAATAAATAAATCTTTAACGAAATAAAATAAATAAAACAGGCGAGGTGTGCTGGCACACGCCTTTAATCCCAGTACTCAGGAGGCAGAGGCCCTCGGATCTTTGTAAGTTCAAGGCTAGCCTGGTCTACAAAGCGAGTCCAGGACAGCCAGGGCAACACAGAGAAATAAAAATAAAATAAATACAAAATAAAACAGAAGGAGATATTGGAAGGGCCCTGCTGTTCGAGGTTGCAGTCGTCCTGGTCTGGATAGCCATTGTGAGTTTGGCATTAGTTGCAGGACTCCCTCTCCCCAGCAGGGCCTCAGCTCTCTCCCTGCCTCCATCTGGAGAGTATCTTTTGTTTGTTTGTATTTTGTCTTTTGAGACAGGGTCTCTCTGTGTAGCCTTGGCTGCCCTGGACTCACTTTGTAGACCAGGCTGGCCTCTAACTCACAGCGATCCACCTGCCTTTGCCTCCCGAGTGCTGGGATTAAAGGTGTGCGCCACCACTGCCCGGCTGGAGAGTGTCTTTAGACATAGATGCCCCTAACCACATTTGATATATGGCTCTTGACACAGCTCCCTGCTAGCTCTCCCCTCCCCGCGTCTGTAGGATAATTAGGTGCTGTGTTCCCACTCATATGATAGGAGCGTGCTGCCAAATGCAGAGCAAGCATTTGCCTGGTTCTAACCAATTATGAATGCCTATCCTGGAAGTCCCTGCACACACACACACCTGCACCCCTCCCGACACTCCCCGAGGGCTACATAGCCTTTGTTCTCCCTGAGTAAAGTTGAACTAGCTCCTGAAGTGGTTCCCAGAATGTTTGATCTCCTTCGTGATTATGGCCGTCCAGGTCCTCCATCTCGTCTTCTGCTCCTCCTGCCTTGGTGGGCTGGTGGCCATCAGGCCCCAGGGAAGAGGAGAACCACAGTGCATGCTACACGCCTGGCTCAGTTCACTTTATCCACTGGCACACAGTTCAGGACTATATCTAGGGAATGGTGCCACCCATAGTGGGCAGGTCTTTCAACCTCAACACAATCAAGATAACCTCACCCACAGACATGCCCACATGCCCACCTTCTCTAGACAATGCCCCATTGAGATTCTCTATCCAGGTGACTATGGATTTTGTCACCTTGACAACTAAAACTAACCATCAAACAGCACAAGCCTGGCAACCTAACTCTGACTCCCCAGAACCCATGTAAAGATGTAATGAGAGAACTGATTTCACAAAGTTGTCCTCTTGATTCTACACCTGTGTCCACACACACACACACACACACACACACACACACACACACACACGTTGACAGACATCTCTCTCTCAATCACACAAATAATTAGTTTGCTTTAATTCATACATATTATTAATTAAAAGGCTAGGCTCTCAGTTAAGAGCTGTCCTTGCAGAAGACCTTAGTTCAGCTCCCAGCATCTATCTCACAACCATCCATAGCTCCTGTTCTCGGGGCTCTGACCCCCGTCTGACCTCCGTGGGCACCAAACACACAAAGTACACATACATATGTGCATGTAAAAGATTCATAAAAAAATCTAAACAAAAATATTTTAAAGGGCTAGTGAGATGGTTCAGCAGCTAAAAACACTTGGGACACAGGCCTGGGGACCTGCGTGCTCAGAACCACAGGGGCCTGGGAACCTGCGTGCTGTTGCCCTCACTGCCTTATGTGACCCCACTGGCCTACAACTCAATACGTAGACCAGGCTGCCCTGTAACTGTTAGAGATCCCCTTTTCTGCCTCTTCAGTGCTAGTATGAATGGAATGCACCACCTCCAACCCTAGCTATCATTCACTCTTTTCTTTTTGGTTTTTCGAGACAGGGTTTCTCTGTATAGCCTTGGCTGTCCTGGACTCACTTTATTTTGTTTTGTTTTTAGTTTTTTGAGACAGGGTCTCTCTGTGTAGCCTTGGCTGTCCTGGACTCACTTTGTAGACCAGGCTGGTCTTGAACCCACGTGCCTCTGCCTCCCAAGTGCTGGGATTAAAGGCATGTGCCACCATGCCCGGCTTTTTTTTTTTTTTTTAAGATATTTATTATTATGTATACAGTGCTCTGTCTGCATCTACACCTGCAGGCCAGAAGGCATAGATTGTTGTGAGCCATCATGTGGTTGCTGGGAATTGAACTCAGGACCTCTGGAGGAGCAGTCAGTGCCCTTAACCTCTGAGCCATCTCTCCAGCCCCTATAATTCATTCTTTGTCCCTTCCCCCTAAAGCCCTTAAATAAAGTTCACTTTAACTATACCCATTTCCAAAGATGCTCCAAGTCTGGGAGTGCTGGGCAACTGTTTTCTGTCATCTAATATTTAAGGGAAGCTGGGTATTGAGCCCAGATAAAGGAAGGTTTGTTACAGACTGCTGAGGTCTACCTTCCCCCTGAAGTGTAATGTCACAGAAAGCATGCCTCATTTTTGTCCTGTGTTTTCAGTCAACCAGAGACACAGAATAAGAAAACCCTGTTCTAATTCTCTGTTCCCTTATGTACCAAATATAAAAACCCAATACAGTCATGACAAATGCCTATAAATCCTAATCCTAGCACTTGACAGACTGACACAGGAGGATCTCAAATTGGAGGCTAAGCTAAGCTATATGAGGAGACTCAGCAGAGAGAGAAGGGAGAAGAGCTTGGGTCGAGGTAAAGAAAGCTCCAAAGCTGAAAATGGTAAGGGCACGACCCCATGCCCCACTCATAGACCTTCAGTCTTCACTGAACACATTTCATATCCTCTGAAATTCACCGCCACATGTTAGAGGCAGTGGTGCCCGCTTACCTGTAAATGTTTCACATAGGAATAAATAGGAACTTGTTCCATCTCATACCAGTGACCAGTTAACAGTAACCTTGAAGAGTCGTGGTTTTTAAATTTGTCCAAAGTTTACAAATTTATTTACACTATCCTCTACCTCTTTTTCCTACAAATTGCACTGATCTGTTAAGTGCTGTGTGAGAAGAAAGCTGGGGAAAAATCCCTCTCCCCAACACAATGTGCAGTTTGTGGGGGTCAAAAGAGGGAGGAGGTGACCAGAAAAGGAATTTTAAACATGCCAAACTGGATGCCAGTCCAGTTGTCAGCAAGAAGTGTGCTCAGTACACAAAAAACATTTAGTCCTTATAAACTTGCATGATCTGCTTGGACAGATGTAAAAGAAAAGAGAGACAAATAGCGATGGGTTGCAGAGAGAGAACACAGGTGAAGACTGAACAATCCAGAAAATGAGAAGAAGCCAAGGATTACAGCAGATTGTTGAGTTAGTTTGAGGCCAAGCAGAACAATTCTGGGCAGAGAGAGAGAAGCCAGAAAAATAAATCAGCTGGGAGAAGAGTTTGAGCCAGAACAGCTGAGTTGAGTTAACCAGCCAGCCCAGAGCTCAGAACAAATAAAGATAAGCTTTTTTGGGGGGACAGAGGGGGAAGGGTTTTCTTTGTTTTGTTTTTGTTTTTGAGACAGGGTCTCTCTGTGTAGCCTTGACTGCCCTGGACTCACTTTGTAGACCAGGCTGGCTACACTCACAGAGATCCACCTGCCTCTGCCTCCCAAGTGCTGGGATTAAAGGCGTGGGCCACCACCACCCAGCTCGGGGAAAGGGTTTTCAAGACAGGGTCTCTCTGTGTAGCCTTCGCTGTCCTAGACTCACTTTGTAGACCAGGCTGGCCTCAAACTCACAGCAATCTGCCTGCCTCTGCCTCCAGAGTCCCGAGATTAAAGGCATGCGCCACCATGCCCAGTTTAGGATAAGCTTATTTCTAAGCAGTAAATCTCAGAGGCTCAAAACATTCTAATTCTAGGCCTAGATTAGATTGTACAGGGCCTAGAAGCTTCTGGGATTACTTTTAGGTTAGCAGGAGGAGGCAGTAAGCCTCCCAGACAACAATAGAGCCAGAGGAATAAAAATTAACTTTTATAGGGCCTGGCATGGAGGAATCTCAGGAGGCACAGACCGGCGGATCTCTATGAGTTTCAGGCCAGCCTGGTCTGCAAAGTGAATCCAGGACAGCCAAGCCTACACAGAGAAACCCTGTCTCAGAAACAAAGATTGGAAACAAAAGCTGGGCATAATGGCATAGCACATGCCTTTAATACTAGCCTGGGGAAGTGAATGCAAGACTGGCCTGGTCTCTATAGTGAGTTCCAGGACATCCAGAGCTATATAATAAGACTCTGTCTCAAACACACACAAGTTGAGAGACAGAACAGCAACTCAAGAGATCATGTGACATTCCTACGCCCATCCACCATCATTGTAATCTCAAAGGTGCATCAGACATTGAGCCTCTTGACAGAAGTTAAGAGCACTGACTGCTTTTCCAGAGGTCCTGAGTTCAATTCCCAGCAACCACATGGTGGCTCACAACCATCTATAATGAGATCTGATGCCCTCTTCTGGCCTGTAGGTGTACATGCAGATAGAGCTCTGTATACATAACAATAAACAAATATTTAAAAAAAAAACCAAACATTGAGCCTCTTGGGAGCATGAGTGTACCATTTTGATGACATGATGAAGGATGGTGGATGTGAGTAATACCTAAAATCTTGATTATCATCTGGAATCAACTAAAACTCAAGCAGATGGGCATGCCTGTGAGAACTTTTTTGTTTTTTTGTTTTTCAAGACAGGGTTTCTCTGTTTAGCCTTGGCTGTCCTGGCCCAGGCTGGCCTTGAATTCAGACATCCACCTGCCTCTGTCTCCTGAGTGCTGGGATTGCTGTTGCCGCTACCGCTGTCACATGGTTTCACACCCAGCTTTCAGTTTTTGTTTTTCGAGCCAGACAGGGTTTCTCTGTGTAGCCTTGGCCGTACTGGACTCAATTTATAAACCAGGCTGACCTCGAACTCACAAAGATCCCCTGCCTCTGCCTCCCGAGTGCTGGGCTTATAGGCGTGCACCACCACACCCAGCTCCATGTCCAGCATTTGCATGGTAGGCTCTAGATATCCAGACTCAAAAGCCATCTGGACTGCACTGCAAGTGCTTTACCTCCTCAGCCATCTCAGCCCCACTGCTGCGAATCCGAGATGTGTAACTTGGGACAAGTTACTTCTCCAAATCTATTTTTTCACCTCCCTCCCTCCTATGAGAAGCCATAGCTATCTTTTGTGAGAATTAAATGAAATAATGCATCAAGGTTAGACTATGAAACATTTTAAATGCTCACAAAGTCAACTGCTGCCTCCCGTCTCAGCTGGCCTGTGCTGGAGACTGGAGTGTTGGCAGTCCTGTCTTCCAGCAGCATTACTGCCTCTTCTGGAGCCCAGTCCAGAGAGGTGTCCATCAACAGCACTGGGCACACTGAGGCTTACCGCAGTCACTTTTATTGAGCACAGAAACAAACCACAAAAATATTTTGACTGGTTTCTGTGATTTTACAATGATCCCATATTGTGGTTACCCGCCCCCACCCCCCCACACACACATACAATCCATCTATCCAAATCGATCAATGACTTTCTGTATCCATTTTTTCAGGCGGAACACGTGTGTGTAGAAGCCATATTTTCCATACCGATCACAGCCTTCACCCCATGAGGCAATGCCCATTTGATACCAGCGGTTATTATTAAAGTTCTGAGGAAGAAAAGTGGGGTTTCCAATAGTGAGGTCCAAGCAGCTGTTTGTGGCCCCCAACCTTCCCTTGCCCCTGGCCTTTAGAGAAGCTTACTTTCATGACAAAAGGTCCCCCACTGTCACCTTCACAAGCATCTCCTCTATTGGTGTCATTCACCTTGAAACCTTGAGGAAAAAACAGCAGAGTTCAGGAGTCACATCCTTAGGGCACACCCACGGGGACCCCATCTGGTCATCTTGACCTCATTGCCTCACCTCATGTACCTGATCCCTTAGCAGACTTGTTGACTTTACCTGACAAGGTGCTTCCGCTCCAGCCACTTCTCACCATTCCACTCTGGCCAAGTCACAGCCCTAGCCTGTACCCTAAACCACACCTTCAAACAAGACTACAGGAACACCCAAACCTCAATTTAGTCTACTAAATTTCATATGTAATCTAAAATACACACAGGGTGAGGGTGGACACATCCTTCAATAGATGCAAGGAGGCTCAGTAGACTCAGACACATGAAAACTAACCAGACGCACAGAAGGACACCATAAAAAAAATAGAAGACCTTAGTAAGACACCTATCTCAGTCAAGGACAAAACTATCTGAAATACCCTCAAACAAGCCTATGCATATGGAAAAAAAGCTTGACTCACAAACCTAAAAGTTAAAAGCAAATTTTTAAAAGTCAGATGGCTTATAAAAATCAACAGTTAAAAAGTTGGAGAGAGGCCGGGTGTGGTGGCGCATGACTTTAATCCCAGTACTCAGAAGGCAGAGGCAGGTAAGTCGCTGTTAGTTCCAGGCCAGCCTGGTCCATAAGTAAGTCCAGGACAGCAAAGGCTACACAGAGAAACCCTATCTGGAAAAACCAATAAATAAATAAATTACTAATAATATAAATAAAAAGTTGGAGACAGGAGGATTCTTTTAAAATTATCCTCAGTTGCATGCTGAGTTTGAGGCTTGCCTGGGATACATGAAACTTCCTCAAAAGACCAAATATAAATTAACAAACCAGGCGGGTGGTGGTGGCACACACCTGTAGTCCCAACGCTTGGGAGGCAGAGGCAAGAGGATGTCTGTGAGTTAGAGGCTAGCCTGGTCTCTAGAAGAGTCCAAGACAATCAAGGTTACACAGAGAAATCCTATCTCGATAAAGCAAAAAACAAAAAACAAAACAAAAACAAAAAAAACAAAAATAAATTAACAGAACAATGGGGGAGGTGTTACAAGGAGGTTAAAATGGTTGAGTGTGGTTATGCCCACCTATAACCAGGAGGCTGAGGTGGAAGTATTACAAATTCAAGGCCAGCCTGTCCTAAACAGTGTGGCAGAGTGCTTGGCTAGCATGTATGAAGACATTTGGATCTCCAGTACCCCATAAACTGAATAAACTGTGCATGATGGTACACTGTGATCCCAGCACTGGGTGGGTAGGGTTGGGAGACCCAGAAGCATCAGCAGTTGAAGGTTATCAACCACATAGTGAACTCCAGGCTAGCCTGGGTTACATGCGACCCTGTCTCAAGGAGGGAAAAAAGCTACTTAGTGGAGGAAAGGGAAGGAAGGAAGGAAGGAATTGGCATCTTGAAAAAGTATAGTCTCATTAGGGAGTCGGGACTGGCATGTGCCTGTAATCTCAAAATTTAGGAGGCAGAGGCAGGCAGATCACTGTGAGTTTGAAGCCAGCCTGGTCTGCAAAGTGAGTCCAGGACAGCCATGGCTACTCAGAGAAACCCTATCTCTAGAAAAACCAAAATAAGAAAAAGAAAAACTTTAAGCCCAAATGTAATGCAAACTCTCCTAAATACATAAAATTTCTTAAAGCAATGATAACACAGGGAAAATGATAGCCTGGCAAATAAAACACAATAATTATAAAATAATGAGTTAGTGAAAACAAACTCCAGCCAGGTGACCCACATGTTTAATCCCAACACTCAGGAGGCAGAGGCAGGTGGATCACTGAGTTCAAGGCCAGTCTGGTCTACAAAGGGAGTCCAGGACAGCCAAGGCTACACAGACAAACCCTGTCTCAAAAAAACAAAACAAAAAAGGAAAAAAGAAAGAAAGAGGATAGAAAAAAGAAGACACTAAATCCAAAATCTTAAATAGTGGGTCAGCCTAAGCTACACTAAAACATACATATCCCCTCCCTTTCTCTTTTTTTTCCCCTCTTTCTCCTTTGCACACACACACAAATATAAAAGATAAAGGTAAAAATTAATGTTACAGGACAGAAAAATAATATTTAACAAGTCAAATTCTTGGCCTTTGTGTCTGTGTGTGTGTGTGTGTGTGTGTGTGTGTGTGTGTGTGTGTGTGTTGTGTGTTGTGTGCAACCGGAAAACTACTTCTTAACTCTAAAAGAGTATGAGATGAAACACAAATAATATAAAGTGTCACAGAACACGCAGATCACAGACTATATCCCAGCATTCTAGGAAAACACCAAAGTAGACCTGAGGAGATGGGAAAACTTCTCACAACACTAAAGTGAATATTTTGGTTCTTGTTTTGAATGGGATTATAGTCAACATCAATGTTTTATGGACAAAATACAATCCCAACACACATACCAATACGTTCTTATTTGTTTGCTTGAATTTTCTTTGAGACAGGGTCTCTATGTAGCTCTGGCTGTCTCTGTGTAGCTTGTCCACAGTGCTAGGACTGAAAATGTGAACCACTGCCCAACTGTTTGCTTGGGTTTTTCGTTGCTTGCTTGCTTGGTTTTTGGTTTTTCAAGACAGGGTTTCTCTGTGTAGCCCTGGCTGTCCTAGACTAGTGTTGTAGACCAGGCTGGCCTCGAACTCACACAGATTAAAGGCGTGCACAACCACTGCCCGGCTGTTTGCTTGTTTTTTTTGAAACAAGGTCTAACTGGAGCCCAAATGAGCTTTGAGCATGTTAGGATCCTCTTGGCTGAGGTTACAGCTGTACTCCACTCTACCTGGCGCTCTTCTCTTACCTCATCCCCTGTGGGATGGCTGGGTTTACTGCACTCCAGCCACACAGGCCTCACACCTACCAAGCACTCAGCCACCTCAGGACCCTTGCACCTGCATCTGTCCCCAAAACCAGGCTCACAGCCTCCCTTTCTCCCTCTATCTCTGACTCTCTCATTCCCTCCTTCCAGACTCTGTTTAACCGTCGCCCTGCTTGAGAAAGCCCTTCCCCAGCCCCTCTGGCCACTGTATTTCGTTGACCTATCCCTTCCAGTCTCCCTTACTCTGCAATCAAGAACTGGTGCTCGCCGGGCTTGGTGGCACACACACCTTTAATCTCAGCACTTGGGAGGCAGAGGCAGTCAGATCTCTGTGTGTTCAAGGCCAGCCTGGTCTCCAAAGTGAGTTCAAGACCATCAGAGCTCTGTGTAATAGCGAAACCCTGTCTCAAAAAACCAAAAAGAAAAAAGAATGAATGAATGAATGAATGAATTGGTCTCTACATGTCTGTTGGCATGCCCTTTCTAGAAAGGCAGCTTCCTCAGGACAACCTGTTTGGGTCCCTGTGGTGTACCCTCAAACGCTGTCTTGGACAAGACAGAGTAGGCACTCAAGAAATATGTGCTGAGTGACTAAATGAATGCCCTTTCCCTACCCAGGACCAGAAATTAATGGCCACAGGCCACACACGTGTACACACACACACACACACACTCTCTATCTCTATCTCTCTCTTTCTCTCTGTCTGTCTCACCTCAGGCCTCTTTCTAGACAGGGCTTCTCTGTGTAGTCTTGGCTGTCCTGGACTTGCTTTGTAGACAAAGCTGGTCTCGAACTTGCAGAGATCCTCCGCCTCTGCTCCCAAGTGCTGGTATTAAAGGCATGCGCCACCACTCCCAGCTTGCAGAAACTTTTCCTTTCACCCCCAAAAGCTTCAGCCATTTGCCTGGAGTCACCTGCCTTGTAAGTGCCCAGGTGTGCCTTGCTCAGACCACATCCCAGGCCTGGCAAGCGCCCCTCCCCCCACCCCCAGCTGTTCCCATGGCCCAAGACACAAAGCCTTACCAGCACAGAACATGTTGTCAGAAATGCGTATCTGGGTAGAGGCTTTGCACACAGGCCACTCTACAATGGGCAGGTTCACCGCCTGCAGGACGCTGGGCTGTATCTCGCTGATGCTGGTTGTCCACGGCTCCCGGAGGTTGCCCAGCCTGTCACCCGCCCTTTATGCCCAGCCTGGAGCAAGCTTTAGGGAAAGAGAGGGACCTGGTGAGAATTGTCCCCGACAGCACCTAGGAGCCCAAGATTTAACAAAGTGTCACAGAAAAGGACTCTTGCATTCACACGTGGAAGCAGGTACGTGCCAGGCCCCAGGGTCCAGAGCCAAATCACAGCTGTGGCCCTGGTGCTGACCTGGATGCTGTCTGCTTATCCGGCAGGCACACAGGGTGAATGTAGTCACTGAAGGTCACAGGCTTCTTGAGCTTTAGCAGAGCGATGTCTCGGTCCAGGTTCTCCCGCCAGTTGTATCTGGGGTGGATGAAGATCTTTTCCAGCATGGAGATCTTTTCGATGTTGGCCTCATACCTGTGCAGACCCCAAAAGAGAAAGCAAGAGCTTAACATCCACCCAGGAGAACACTCAGCTCACAGAGCAAGGTCACAGTCTGCCCCCACAGTCTGGGAGGCAGGATGACCTCTGAACCGCCACACTCTGGCAGCTTGCTCCCAGTCCCACAGCCACCTAGGGCTTCTGAGTCACATCGGCTAGCGACACAGTTGGGCACAGAGCCACTCGTTCTGTTCAAATAATCACAATTTAAAGAGACTCTCATCTGGACCTTGTTCTGGTGTCTGGAGTGGGACAGGGCATGGCCAAATGGGCTTTTCCAGTGGGGATGTCAAGAGGTCATGCCCTGTGAGAAGTACAGCCACATGCCATGTGCCCCAGAGCCACCAGAGCCCCTAATGGGTTACTCAGAACCCAGCCAGTGACCATGAGCCACTAGCTCATACCTGGTTCGGGAATGCTTGCCAATGCGCACCAGGAGGTCATTCTCAGTAAAGTTCTTGTCCCAGGGTGGGTACAGAATGCAGTGGGCAGCAGTGAGAACCCATCGGTCACTGATAAGGCTGGCCCCACACAACAGCTCTTGGGGAGTCTTCCGGAAAAGCATCACCTGCCTAATAGAGGAAATAGAGTGCGTTAATATCTGGGCCCTGAGCTGGGCCTGGTGGCGCATGCCTTTAATCCAGCACTCGGGAGGCAGAGGCAGACGGATCTCTGTGAGTTCGAGGCCAGCCTGGGCTACAAAACGAGTCAGGACAGCAAGGCTACACAGAGAGACGTTGCCTTGGAAAAACAAAAACAAAACAAAACAACAACAAAGGACTGGGCCCTGGTATGACTGTGGTGGTGCACACCTTTAATCCCAGCTTGGGAGGCAGAGGCAGGCAGATCGCTGTGAGTTCGAGGTCAGCATAGTCCTACATAGCAAGCCCAGGACAGTCAAGGCTACACAGAGAAACTCTGTCTCAAAAACTAAAAAACTAAAAAAAGAAGAAAGAAAGAAAGAAAGAAAAAAAAAAAAAAAAAAAAGAAAGAAAGAAAAAGAGCAGGAGGAGGGGAGTCCTGGTGATCAGGAGCCCTGGAAGTTGGAGGTGAAAGCCTAGGTTAACAGAGTAGTGGGCTAGAGCTGGTTGCAGTAGCACACCGGGAGGCAGAGGCCACGAGGCAGGCCGATCGCTGTGTGAGTTCAAGGCCAGCCTGGTCTACTACCAGTCCAGGGCAGCCAAGGCTACACAGAGAAACCCTGTCTCAAAAAACAAAGAAAACAACAACAAAACAAAGAGTACTGGATAGGATGGAGGCGATAGACAGACGGACAGACAGACTAGACAGACAGACAGACAGACAGACAGACAGATAGGTGAGGGACAGGGCTGCCCTGGGGGATCAGAGCTCTTCCAATGTACCCTTTACATAGTTTAGCACAGCTGTGGCGTAGGAAGAATTAGATACAAGTCTTGACTGTGCAATGTGCCTGGGCCTCAGGCTCCACCACCAACTGGGGGACGTGGTTAAGCCAATGGGCTGAGGGTGCTCCAGAAATAATTAGAGGACGCTAGTGTCATCTGTGGCTTGTGAGTGCCAGGTCCTGCAGCGCCTGTGGGTGGGACAGGCCTTCCATGGGCCTGCAGATCAGTCCAGGACGCACCAGGGGCGCTACCCTTCTCAGCGTCCCAACCATCCACGATGCACTCCTCTATGTAAGACTCAAGAAGCTTCTTTTCCGTTTTGTCTTCCAGCGACTTCTTCTCGAACAAAGGCCGCAGGCCACAGTCTGCAAAGCAAGGCCGACGGTGAGGGGCCCATCCTGGCTTTCAGCCCTGTGCCCCATGGACACGCGGGTGCCTCACCTGCTTCCCCCAAACCGAAGGTCTTCTCATCGAAGAAGGTGTGGTACTCTGCGTCGGTGGTGCGCCCTCTGATGGATTCCCCAGCCTGGCTCTCCGGGCTCTCCGGGCTCTCCGGGCTCTCCTCTCCCAGCGCCTCGTCTGTAGAGAGCCGGCAGTGGCTGGGACCAGAGACCTTCTCAAGACCCCGCGGGCCTCGGAGGGCGTTTGACTCGGAGGTTGAGAGCCTAGGCACACCTCAGTGACCAGCCAACACCTCTCAGGGCCTCCGTTACTCAGCTATGAAACGAGAATAGGACCTACCCCTAGCTAGGTTTCTGTAAGGCTGTAAGGAACCCACTTGTCCTTGGCCCCTGGCCCTCCCAGCCTCTCCTGCTCACCACAGTAGCTGAGGCTGCAGTACTCAAAGTCGCCAGGTTGTCCCGCCACGTAGCACCACACGCCCTCCTCATCCCCATCTGGGTTGCGGCAGAAGTTTTCCACGAGTTTCACCTCTGGATCCAAGTCCTGGAACTTGCTCAGGGCCCTGGCTGACGTGCTGTTCCAGGCCAGGCAGGGGACCCAAGTGTTGTCACAGCCAAGTTCCCCTGGTACAGCCGGCCACGCTCAGAGATGCACTGCTCCGGTGGAGGTGCCTGGGTGCCCCTGGTACCTCCAGAGCGAGGAATCATCTCCACAGTGGTACGGCCATCTTGGCCTGGTGGGGAGGGTACAGAAAGCGAAGCTGGGATAGCAGGCCGACCCAAGGACGACTTGAATCCCAAGTCCTGGTGGATTTCACCTGTGTGACTTCAGGCAGCTTAAACACCCCCAGCCTCAGCAAGCTCCTTTCAAACTGTCCGCACCTGCCTGTCTTCCCCGATAGTTGAGAAGAGAAAGTAAAAGCACACACACAGCACAGGTGTTTGGTGCATAAGTCACATAGGGAAAGCAGGCAGAGCCTCCAGGGGTCCTAGGATATCTGCAATCTATTGGTAGTGACTGCCTGGAGTCAATTTGTATAAAACTTTGTGTGTGTGTGTGTGTGTGTGTGTGTGTGTGCGTGTGTGTTGGTTGTTTTTTCGAGACAGGGTTTCCCTGTGTGGCCTTGGCTATCCTGGAACTAAGTCTGTAGACCAGGCTAGCCTCGAACTCAGAGATCTGCCTGCCTCTGCCTCCTGAGTGCTGTACTCACAGGTATGCACCACACCTGGCTTGGGTTTCACGTTTTAATTGGACAGAACAGAAGGCCTGGTGGATCTACTAGGGATGTGTGTGGACAGGTCAATTTCAGCAAGTCTGCAATGTATTTGCCACAAATGCGGATAGACGGTACAGTCTAGGTAGCTGTTTTTCTAAGATGATTGATTGGTGATTTGCTTTAAGCCTGTCTGGGGTGGAGCATAGCTGCAAAGAACAGGGCACTAACCCAGCAGCTAGGGAAGGGGCATTCGCTATCATTTAGTTACAGCCCTCAGCCCTCGTTTTTCTTTTTATTTTGAGACAGGGTCTCACTAAGTTGTCTAGGCTGGCCTCGAACTTTAAAACAAGGATTTATTTTGTTTTTTGTTTTTTATTCCTCTGTCTCTGTCCTGTGTGTGTGTGTGTGTGTGTGTGTGTGTGTGTGTGTGTGTGTGTGTGTGTGTGTGTTTGCCAAAGAGAGTGTTGGATCCCCTGGATCCATGGGAGCCACATGGGTGCTTGGAACTGAGCTCTGGTCCCCTGCAGGAGAAGCAAACACTCTTAACTGTTGATGTCTCCGAGCTAGGCCTTGAAGGGCTTGAACTTTTTCTCCATCTGTCCTCCTACCATCTCCAGCAGCTATAGTTATGCTCATAGGTCTGCTCTGCCAAACTTTTTTTTTTTTTTCTGGGGAGGGTGTTGAACCTAGGGCCTTGTGCATCCTAGCCCAACTCTCTGCCGCCACTAACCCACACCCCTAGCCCGTGATATGAAGTCATCGCTCTGACTTCATCCTTTTACTCTGGTTTTATAGCAGACTGTATCTCACTTCTTGACTGACTTTGGCCTTGGTCATGTGGCTTGTTCTGCCAATGGAGCCCAGGAAGGACTGCCCAGCACTCTGCATGTAGGCCTTCAAGCATTGCTTCTGCTCATTGCTCTGCAGCTCTCCTGTCCTCATGGATGGAAGAACTTCCTTAAGGAATCAGGTTCCACCAGACCCATCATTCATGAGTGGGAGACAATGAGACCATAGGTCAGGAAGCAGTGGCAGGTGCACGCCAGTCGAAACCAATCCATGCTCATAAGGGAAGGTTTCATAAGAACAGACCAGAGGCTAGGCACAAAATTTGCTCTTTCTTGGTGGCAGAGAAGCCAGGAACACAGACCATGAGGGAAAAGGTACAGCACCAGGCATGCTTACCTGCTACTTCCACTATCTGGTGCCGGGCAATATCGTAGTAAGGGTCATCCCATTTCAAGTGCGTGACAGGTTCCGGAGAACTGCTTTTGGAGTCATCTGAGAATCATGGCAAAGGCAGAGTCACCCTGGGGGCTGGCCTGGCACCTTCCCCATGACTCAGCCTCTTTGGCCTGCCCCCAGTGAGATTTGGGTCCCTAGCCAGACCCTAGGGTTGGTCTCCTCACCCCAACCTTACCCCGCACAGGCCCCTCCAGCAGGAAGGAGTCTCCCTCTGTGATATCTACAGCTGTCTGAGACACTGTGCCACCCACCTGACTTGGGGAAGTCCGGCATTTCATCAGAAGGCCAGTTCTTCTCATCAATGGAGGCCAGCTTCAGCTGGTTCAGAGCTTGGCTGGTATCATCCAGGGTAAGGTCATCTTGCAGTTCTGAGAGGGGATCCATGGCTAAGTCTGTTCCCTCCAGAAGAACAGGACGAAAAACCTGGGGAGGGAGAGGAGGGAGGGTGGTGGGTCAGTGGGCCTTCCTTTTCACTTGTGCAATTCTTACAGTGAACCCTGGTGTCCCCTTCTTTCCTCTTCTGGCATCCTTGTCCTGTTCCTCAACAGTCCTCATCCTGCCAAGAGTTCCACCAGCATATTGCCAGAAGAGGCAGCTGGGGCAGTGGATGGCACAGCTCAGCACCTCCCTTCAGCTCCTCAGCTGGACAGGAAGGGCTATGCCAGGTCCCACACTGCCTATCACCCAACTGACCAAGTAACACAGCCCAGCTGCCAGGGCATCTTCTCAGAGGACCTAGAGTGCAGAAGTTTCATGCTCCAACACTTACAGGGATGGATGATCCAAGATCTGAGGAAGCAAGAGTCTCTAAATACCATGTCTGACAAAGGCCAGCTAGGGCCCTGGCTATTCCACTCCTCTCTCCAGGCCAGAGATGACATGATTCCAGAAAGGAGGATCATGCCTGAGGTGCTCAGCTGGGTTTACCTGGACAAGGACCAGTACCAGGGCATGGAATCCATATGCCAATGCCAGCAGATCCCTAAGGTTCTGAGGCCGTCTAAACCTGTACGGGCTCCAGACAGTAGTTTCACTGTGGCAGGTCAACAGATTACCTTAAGGATTAGAGGGCAGAGGGGAAAGAGGCAAGGCTCTGAAGGAAGAGCTGTTAGAGAGGGAAGGGTCACTACTGAAGGCAGGTCTAGGACCTGGCCAAAGGAGGTGGCACCTTCTGCCCTGGGCTGCATGAGAAACCACTTCCCTTGAGCTCACCAGATGGGTGAGGGCAGAGGTTTTAATCCAACCCATTTGCCCAACCCCAAAGAAGAGGCTGCATTCCTGACGCCAGAAAGAAATGACATATATGGTCAGAGAATCGGTAGGGCAGATAAGAAGAGCACGGAAAGGGCCTGGGGGTTGGAAGAGGAGAAGAGCTGCCACGTGAGAGAGCCACACTGTGGGCTCGCAGGATGGTGACAGCCTCCCCTCCTGCACACATTAGACACAGCCTAGGGCTCTAAATAGTGAACCAGCTCCAAGGGCCTAAGCAACAACTGCCTTGTTACCAAGGCAACATACTGAGTCAGAGGGAAAACTGTTTCAAGCTTTCAAAGCCAAAGACCAAAGCCCCTTTCTTCCTTGCTCTTTCTCTTTCCTGCCCCTTGGCCTGATCCCCTATTTCTGCTGGCCACCAAAATACAGGTTTCTCCCTAAGACCACAAAGGACAACCCTGTCTCATTTGGGAGTGCATTTCTCGGCGTCAGTCCTATTTGCCTTTGCCTGGAGCCCAGATCTTCATTCGCTCTTCAAGCCCGTCCTCCAACCTGTCAAGCTCCAACCTTGAGGAATTTACTGACCCACCTACTTACTCCCCCCTATTCTACCAAGAAGTTATAGGGATGCTTTTCGAAAGATCATCAGAAGTTCTCAACCTGTGGGTTGCAACCCTTTTGGGGGGGGCTCAAACGACCCTTTCACAGGGGTCACCTAAGACCATTGGAAAACACAGATGTTTACATTACAATTACTAACAGTAATTAATGAAGTAGCAACAAAAGTAATGTTATGGTTGGGGGACACCACAACACGAGATTAAAGGATCACAGCATTAGGAAGGCTGAGAACCACTGGCTCCTTAAAAGACAGATGCCAGCAACGTCCTCCTGCCTAAGCCATCTCTCCATCCCTACTACTGCCCAGGTTTCAGGAGCCCCTTGACCCCTCCCCGCCCCGCCCATAAGCTATCCATGAGAAATCTCTTTTACACAGTAAATACCTTGTATGATAGAAAAAGGGTAGAGTCAAGTTCACGGAAAGTGGGTTAGAATCCTGTCTAAGCTAAGAACTGCAACGATCCGGGGAACAGCCTTAAGTTTCCTTATCTACAGAAGCAAAGGCTCCTCCCAGTGATGTAACTCCCACTGTTCAGAAGCAAACAGGATGAAAAGTAGCGGCCAGAGCTGAGCTATGTGTGAGGGAGGAAGAGGGAGACACTTGCACCCCACTTCTTCCCAGGGAGCGCCTCTACTGCCAGGTCTCCCACATAACATCCTTTACTAGCAAAGTAAACACGGTGGTGCCCTGCACCCTGGCCGCTCCCGCCTTCTTCTATTGCTTTCTCTGATGGTTGTCTGCTGTTCAGTAAGTGGATGAAGGAAGCCTGTGAAGGGAAAGTCTAACACAAAATGGCAGAAATGAAATATGCCAGCCACCTGTGAGTCCTGCTCCACTCTGCAGCTCCCCCCTCCTCAGATTAGTACTCCATCCTCAGCAGGCAAACCTTTACACAGTGTTGAAAATCACCTCAGGTAAAGGCTTTGACTTTTGCAAAATAGAGAACCTCTCTGAAATTCTGATACTTGTAGAATTTTTCACATACACACACACACACACACCCCAGACTGGTGAATTCTTGCATGCATTTTTAAAGACTTCATAAACCCCCCGAGAATTACTGTTAAAAAACCCGTTTCAAGGGCTAAGTCCATAGTAAAGTAGAGCACTTTGCTTGCAAACACAGGGCCTTTGATTCCCTTTCCCAAACAGGAAAGCAAAGCAACTTATTCAGAATAACGCCTGGCACATAGTAGACACTCCCATCATTAGTTGAATGAATGAATGATTTTCCTAAGTAGAGAAGAAAACCCAACATTTGTGGAGGGCCTATATAGTACCATGAGCTGAGCGCAAATTCACCTCACATCTGCACTACTAGTACAGTGTATGCTATCAAAACCATTTTACAGCCAGGTTTGGTGGCCTATACCTTTAATCCCGCTTGGTCCTGCTTGGAGATAGAGGTAGGTGGACTCCTTTGAGTCTGAGGCCAGCCTGGTGTACAGAGCAAGCCTAGGATTGCCAAGACTACACAGAGAAGCACTGTCTCAAAAAAAAAAACCAAACAAAAACAATACAATTTTACAGTTTCAGCAAAACGGGGGTGGGGGTGGGGGGTGGGGGGTGCAATGAGCAAATTGCTCAAGGTCACAGAACCCAGAGGCAGGATTTGAACCCCCAAGTACAAGTTTGGGGTGGTCTCTTGGTCAAAGTCAACCCCTCACTCTCAAGTGACTGTCAGTCACACAGTTCACAGGCTTGAAAGAGGCGCCACAAAAGAGCAGCCAGACCGCTTCTATTCTCAGGGCCAAACAGAGATAACAAGTATTTGTCATAGTATTTGCTGGTGTTGGAATCAGACTAGTTTATGACTCCGGAAAAACACAAGCTCTAAACTATAATCATGTTTGCATAGAGTCAAAAACCAAACAACAGGCACAAGAAAGTGAGATGAAAGCACGGCCTATCAAACGGCAAAGTGGATCAGATCCCCCTAATTTCTCGATCTCAGTGTTTTGCCAGATCCGATCAGGGAGAATTCTCCCTCCCACAGGTTTTCACTGGCTTGGCCTATGCCTTGGAGAAGGCAGGAAGAAAGTGGCTGTCTTCTCCCTGCAGGCGCCAAAGTAGGACAAAATCCGGCAGCAGAAAGACCAAGGCCCTCAAGCCCAATTCCACCCCGGAGCCACTGCTTCAGATTTTCGCTTTTCCAACCCAATCCCTTCAGATGACCAGGGCAGCTCTTTCCCCATCACAACACGCAATCCTCACCACCACACCCAGAGAGACCCCACACCCGCAGCTCACCGCGCTCAGGCAAAGCTCCCTCTGCCACGCCTGTCAAAGCTCGGCAAACATCCGGCTCCGAGGTGGAATGGGAACCGCCCCCTTAGGGGGCCCCCCCGCTCCCCAGCCACTTCCGCCATTCTTCCACCTACTTCCGGCTTGCTGCCCGGTCCAAACATGGCTTTCATGGAGTTCCGCCCACTTCCGGCAATCACCTGCAAATATGACAGTGTGTAAGTAAGGCTAGACAGCAGAACCGTCCGTCTTTTCGCTACCCAAATTGGGTGGGTTGGACATATTGGTTCCGCCTTCCATAAACTGAAATCCGAAGTTCGTATCGTTCTCCGACAGAATTTTGTATGGCAGTTATTTCTAAACTCTCAGTCCAGTGTTCCAATGATGCCTCACCATCTGGATTCTTTCTTGAGCATAAATTTGGAACTCAAAGACTGTTTCCGGAGGAGCCGGGACAAAAACTCTCTCTTCCGGTGGAGGGGAGTGGCGGGGAGATCTTTGGTCCAAGATGAAGGAGGTGGAGGAGATGCTCTCGGGGAATACACTGCCGCTCCGTGAGTGACCTGCGATGGCTGCGACCCTCGGCCCTGGATTAGATGTCCCCAGCGTTTTCTAGTCAGGGCCTTACCCCCGCATCCCTTTTCCTGTCGAGCCTGGGATCCTGCTCCGGTGCCCTGAGAGCCTAGACTCCCTTCAAACCTTTCAAGGGCCCGCATAGAGCTTGTTTATTCCTCGGATTCCTGAGGCAAAGCTCACCCTGTGTCTTTCCCAACCTCACGCCCGTGTGGGTTGCTCCTTCACTGCCTCCCCGTCTTCCTGCAGCCCCCGAGCCGCGCCTGGGCCACGACTCTGGATGGAGCCCTTCCGGAGAAGGCTTCGCTCAGGGCCTCAAAGCCTTGCCGCCTGCGGTCCTGGCGCTAAGGAGCCTCCCCCAGGGCTTGGCCTTGGGCCCCTCGGGCGCCAGGAAACAGCACTTGGGGGTCTGGTGTGTCGGAGCGCCCCTGCAGCCCGGACAGCACTGGGGACCCCTGGACGAAAACTCTGTCTTGGAGAAAGGCGAGGGAGCGAAGCCCCCACGCGAGGAGGTATTGAAGAGTAGGAAATCTGCCTGAAATTTTGGGGGAGGTTCAGACAGTCCCGGACAGCACTTCCAGTTCTTTAGAAGCAGGGAAGTCGTTTTTTGTCCCTTCACCACAAGACTGCCTTACTATACCCAAGTTGAAGTAACTGAAGAATGCAGATACAAAAAGTTTTGAGAAACCTAATTCCTAGGGTGTCGGCCTTGCCAAAGGTTCGAAGCTAAGGTTACCAGGATCAGCTTCGAGTCTTGTCAACCTGTTAGCTAAATTACACTCCTCATATTACTCGCCTGTAAACGAAAGTAGTGGCTCTTACCAAGATTATCTGGGAGACCGGAGGAAACGATGCAAGGAAAGGTTTCCAGTACTTAGTAAGGGTTGTTTAGAAAGACTGGGTGCGCCTCTTGCAGCATTTTTGGTTCAGTAGTCGTTGGACGGCTGTGCTGTTTAGAGTCTAGCAGTTTTCCACAGCTTAGGGTAGTGGGAGTGAGTGACTTT